>NW_028095918.1:0-926 GCF_014824575.4 Sturnira hondurensis
CCATTCCATTGATTTGAGTCCCAGTTTCCTTCCTATCACTGTTGGTTTCCTGTGCATTTCCCTTCATTTCAATTAGTTTAGCCTTCATTTGTTCCCCTAATTTGTGACTAAAATCAAGCAGTTCTGTGAGCATCTTGATCACCAGTGTTTTGATCTGTGTATCTGATAGGTTGGCTATTTCAAGTATTGGCTCTGGGGCTTTGAGGTGTTCTTGAGCCATGTTTTGGTCTGTTTGCACCTATTATGAGGGGCAGAGCGATCCAGGTTGCTGGGTTGTGATGCTGTATGTGGGGGCAGGGTCAGAGAGGGGCAGTGGCATTTGTTCTGCTCTCTCCGATTTTGGTCCCCTCTGCTGCCTCCCACAAAGAAACCAGGGCCCCGCTGGGGCTGGCTCCCAGGTGTGTGGGCCTGTGCACCCTCCAGGATCCTGTGGGTCCCTCCAACAAACTCTGTAAGCCCGGGAGCCTCTGGGCACCTCAACCCCCGAAAGTTTTTCCAATTGGTGCTTTTAGGCTTTAATTCCCGTCGCTGGGGCCCTACCCTGCTCAATCTCTTATTGCTTGCTCCTTAGCCTGGTTTATCTGAGTGTGAATGTGTGACTACAGCCAGCCAGCCACCCTGCTCCTGGGACCTGCCTGCGTGCCTGGCTTGGTCCTACTGCTTTTTCCGGCACAACCCTGCTCCACCAGCTGCTGACTCCACCCTTCTTACCAGTGTAGCCGAATGGTTCATTGTTGTCAGACTTCCGTACAGTTCAGTTTTCTGTTTTGGTTGTGTTTGTTTCTAAAACTTTGTTTTTAAACTTGGTTGTGTGAGGAGGCAGTGTTTCCACCTATGCCTCCATCTTGGCCAGAAGTCCCTCATGCTTATGTTCCACCCCACCTTTCCTGCTCGGACAGTGATCTCACTCTAGACAGTTTTTCCAC
>NW_028095919.1:0-721 GCF_014824575.4 Sturnira hondurensis
CTCGGAGCCGTCTCCCCAGGGGTCGTCTCCGTTTCCTCGGGAGAATTCGCTCCCAGTGGCCCTGAGAGCTCTGGGCCTCGGGTTTCCTGAGACCCTGCAGAGCAAAGGTCAATGTCCGGGCCTGGCCCCACCCAGGTGACAGGATGAGGAACCTGAGGCCAGGAGAGGAGGTGTGCTGGCCAGGGACCCTCACTGGGCGGAGTGGGGACAGCCACCATGCAACACTTTATAATTTGGAGAAGGCTCTCAACCCACATGGTCACGTCTGACCTTCACCAGAACCGGCCAGGGGCAGATGACGCAGCATCTCACACCATCAAGGAAAGATCGATCAGAGGATGGATCCTTGTTTCATGTGCCCCGAGAAAGGAAACATTGGCCATAAATTCCGAACAAATGACGGGACTCCGTGGATTACACGCTACGACCAGATGAGAGGAGAAGCTCAATCAGAGACTCGATGAGACGCAGGGCTCTCCCCACTGCACAGACTCAATGCCTGACTCCATGCGGTTCCCTGAGAGGGACAGGGCCTGTCCCACTCACGGGTGCTGGCAGGACTGGGCCCTGAACCTGCCTTTGACTCAAAGGTGCTCCGAGAAGGCCACTAAACGTCATCATGAGCCCTGAGGTTCATTCCCAAGATGATAGAGTGAATCCTCTGTGGCCGAATCTACAACCTGTGCCTGAATGACCGTGATGGTTGAAAGAAAAGTCCTTT
>NW_028095920.1:0-1059 GCF_014824575.4 Sturnira hondurensis
CCTAAGATCCAGACTGGTGCAGCTCTCCCGTGCCCCGCTGAGAGCAGGTTTCCCCCAGGCTTCCCAGCTCTGGCCTGGCGTGAGGGCACGTACTCCCAGCCAGGCTTTCCTGGTCTCGCAGGCTTGGGCTTGGACTTGGACCTTTCCCAGTGCTGTGGCTGCACACACTGGGCAACTCACAATTCTTCCAAGCCAGCAGCCACAGCCTGACTCCCGGTGCTTCTCAGTCTGAGCCCAGCTGGGGAGGGAGGGAGCTGGTGACTGGCACTCTTCCAGGGGCCCTGCCAGCAGCTCGCAGCTGCCCGAGACTGTGGGAGCGTAGGCCCAAGTCCCAAGCTTTCAGTTCCCCACTGGCGCTCTGTCAGGAGCCCTGCCAGTAGCCCGCAGCTTCCCGAGGCTGTGTGAGCACCGGCTGGAATCCCCCACTATCGGGAATGTGCACCACTGGGAATGGGCGCCACTGGGAATGCACAGGACTCCCAGACC
This sequence comes from Sturnira hondurensis, assembly GCF_014824575.4. Classification (NCBI taxonomy): domain Eukaryota; kingdom Metazoa; phylum Chordata; class Mammalia; order Chiroptera; family Phyllostomidae; genus Sturnira; species Sturnira hondurensis. The sequence continues at coordinate 487 of NW_028095920.1, forward strand.
TCTAAGCTGGTAACCACACCGGACTCCCCGTGCTTCTCAGTCTGTGCCTGGCTGGCTAGGGAGGGAGCTGGTGACTGGTGCTCTTCTAGGGGCACTGCCAGTATCCCGAAGCTCCCCGAGACTGTGGGAGCGCCAGCTCAGGCTACTGGGAATGCCGGGGCCCCTCAGTTCCCCAAACTGGCAACCACAGCCTGACTCCACGGGTTATCAGAGCTCTCTGGTTTGCTTCCCAATGCCCACTCCTCTTTCTGCCACTACAGGCAGACCGATCTCTCCTGGTGTTTTCCAATCTGCACCCTACTGGTTAGAGATGGTGCTGGTGACTAGTTCTCTCCCAGGGTTGTTGTTGTTGCCTGCCCTTGGCTCTCAGAGATCAAGGCGGCCCTGCCATGGCCCTGGGGCTGCCTGGTGGAGGGCCTGCAGCCTCTGTGCTGTTCCCTCGTACCTTGTTGATCTGAGGTCCATCTCCTCTCCTCAGCCTCTGGTCATTCAGTGTCCGCTATACTTTCTGGGGTCCTGCTGTCCCATATGCTGGGTCCCTGTTGGGTGTTCGCCGTGCTCCTCTGCAGAGCA
>NW_028095921.1:0-510 GCF_014824575.4 Sturnira hondurensis
GGCACTTTCATATTGGTCAGGGAAACAGACATGGAATAATCACATTGTTATATGGCTACAAAATATGATGCTACCATTAAGGAAAAAGGGACCTTCGATGGGGTGTACTGGGGAGGACCGGCCTTCTCTGGGGAGATCTTGGAGGCCCTCCTGAGGAGGTAAGGACAAGGTTTTTGCCCTGGAGGACACCTGAGTGTGTGTGAGGGGACGGATGTAGAGACAGCTGCCGTCCTCTCCTCCGGGCAAGAAGCAGAACTGTAGGGTGGCGAGGCTCTGGGTTTATTTGCTGTGTGTCTTTGGGCCAGTCACGTCCCCTCTCTGAACCTCAGTTTCCTCCAATGTAATGTGGGGATAATAAAGGCTAATGAAGTTCACAGTAAGTGCTCTCAGGGCGTTGTGTTGCACACCTCTAGGGGCCACTGTTGACATAACTGCAGTGGGATTTTGCCATGTGGCATGATTATTTCACAGCCAATTACAATCATTGTAATTAATTCAGCTAAGTGAAGG
>NW_028095922.1:0-635 GCF_014824575.4 Sturnira hondurensis
CATGGTAGTAGAGAGGGGTGCCCAGGGGGGAACCTACAGGGGTTCCTAGAGAAGTGCCCAGAGGTGTGCTGAGTGGAGGACCTGGAGGGGGACCTGGAGGGGGACCTGGAGGGATGCTACTAGGCAGCACTGAGGGGGATGGGACATTGCTCAGACTGCCCTTTTCATGGAAGTCCCACTCTGGCTCCTCCAGTTTCTCACAGAAAACCTTTCAGGTCCCCAAGTAGGAGGCTTCTCACCCGCACCTGCCCGCTCTCACCACTTTGCAGTGGATGATGACATGCTTGTTGGGGGTTTTGGATTAAAGCCGCCACTTCAACTGGTTTGGCTGCCTGGCGCTTTAGCACAGGGATGACACTGTCCCCTCACTCAGCACTAGCCACTGCTACACTTTTCTGTCCCCATTCAGCCAACACAGCACCCTCCCTCAGGACCCACAGGATCCCCCTCTGTAGTTGTTAGAGGGGCCAGGGTCCCTGTGGTTTTCAACCTTCCCGGCCCAGTGGCTTCAATTCCTCCTCGGGAGGAATGCCAAGGTCAGTCCCCTCTGGGCTCATGAGATGACCTCCCTGAGCCTGAGTGACCTGCCAGGGTCATGGGCCTCTGTGTTCCTCCCACAGCCAGGGCTGCTATTG
>NW_028095923.1:0-925 GCF_014824575.4 Sturnira hondurensis
TCATCACAAAAGAGACTGCAACAAAGAATACGTACTTCCACATCTACATTTTTATGTGCTTTCCTCTACGAAAATTATGACGATTCCGCTATTTCACAGATAGTACGGTTTTCCTTATGATTCCTATGTGCGATATCAAGTGAATTGGTGAATGTTTTGGTATAGTATGTAAGAGGAATCGTGTTCACGCTCAAGAACACTTTCTCAGAACTGCCAGAAAAGTTGAAGTATTTCAAAGAACATTGCATTTCTGTAACTGTAAAAGGAGTTGACGGCACTACGGTTGGAATCATTTCAGACAGTTTTCCTCAAACAAGCTTTGGAAGGAACTTGTTCATTCCAAGAGATTTCCCAAGTTCCCAACATTTCATAGTGGTTAGAACACAGGGAAGCTCAGTTGTGTGAAAGAAGTAAACTGCTCATCTGCTTTACATGTGGGCATTCAGAAAGGTGTTTCTTCCAATGAGGTACAGCAGAGTACAGGAATGTCTGTTCTTCCTTGTTATTTTCTACTGGAAAGAATGCGTTTCAGTGAACCTTTCAGTGGAAGCTCCCCTACCTGAAAGTGACATGGGCGTGCATCCCTGCTGACTCCTTCCAGAAAGAAAACGTGATTTGAGTTGCCTTTTCTCCATTCTCCAACTTAGTTAGAACGGGAAGATTCGGGAATAGTCAAGCAGCAGTGAAAAAGGCGATGTACATGATCCACAACATTACTCTCTTTAGCTTGTCTGAAACAGAACTGTTATGCTGGAGATAGAAACACTGTCAACATTGTTTCCCCAGAAACGGTTGTGTTGAATACGTGTATTGCCACCTTGATTTGTTTAAGTTCCAAAGTTTCCTTTTGCGTGTCTCTAAGAAATATGAACTGGGTGACCAAAAATGGAGCATTCATTTCAGGCTCACTTCTATCATCACAAAA
>NW_028095924.1:0-744 GCF_014824575.4 Sturnira hondurensis
TGTCCACTTACCTTGTGAGTGGTGTGCAGGTTAATTTGCTTTGTTGCAGATTCCTTAAATAAGGGGAAAATAAAATGTATTCAAAATTCTCCATCCAGAAATAGAATACAATACAATAAAATGGAATAAAATAAAACAGAATAAAATAAAATAACATCACTATCATTTCATGTGCATGCCTTTCTGGACACGTGTAGACACATGTTCCCTCTAGTGTGTCTTGGCTTCATTTACTGTTTTCAGTTCCTAAAATGGGTGCAACTCTTGTACAGTTGGAGGTTTTGTGACTAACCCGTGTGTTTAAAGGTGCAGATTTTGTTCTTAAGTTTCAGTGTGTGGTATCTTTAGCATCATTCAGTTCAAATTATTTTGTAACTCACATGGTGGTTCATTTTGGAAGGTCTGTAGGAGTCTATTTCAGAAGTACCAAGCAGAACTTTCAATTCACCTATTTTCAGTGAATTCTATCTTAAGTTTTGTGACAGCAAAAACATACTGTAAATGCTTTCAATGGTGTGATTCTAGTTAAAGCTTCATTTATACCTGGTTGGCCCAAAAGTCAGTTCAGCCTCCACCACTCTCACTGCCCCACCCCATCCTGTGACTCTGGTTCATGAACTTGTCGAACTTCATTTGAAAGTGTTGGGTTAGACTGTGTTGTGACAGATGTGTGTGAAGAAACAACTGTGTTGTGAAGAAACAACTCATCAAAACCAGTGTGATTTTTGTGCCCATTTTCATACT
>NW_028095925.1:0-1998 GCF_014824575.4 Sturnira hondurensis
TCCCCTGCTGGAAACTGGCCTGCAACCCAGGCATGTGGCCTGATTGGGAATCAAACCACGATCGTGTGGTTCGCAGGCCCACGCTCAATCCACTGAGCTACACCAGCCAGGCCTAACATGTCATATTGCTTATCTCAGATCAAACTTTAGACTGATAAACTTAGTAACACATTCATAACTTTTAGAAACAGATTTTTCTCTATCACCAACTATCTTTATCTTTTTAAAATTGGTGTTTCGACTTGCTTTGTTTCCAACCTGGGCGGGATCACCCCTCCTTAAGCAAAGTGTTGGCTCCCTTTGCCAGGCCGATCTAAACTGCGCTGACGTGTCCTGGAGCTCGACATATTGTGTAGAGGCACCAGACGCTGAGTCTGGCTCTGGCCACATTCAGTGAAGTCCCGGGCTGCGCCTGGTTCAGGGCGCTTGGAAGAGTCTCCTCCCAGCACGCACCAGGGGGAAAGGGAGGCTCAGGAAACTAATCTCCATCCCTCACAGCTGCCATCACAGCAGAGAGACCCAGCCCCCACTGGACTCCCCTCCAGCTTGCATGTGCAGCCGCTGCATGTGTGCACATGCTGCACCCCTGAGGAGCTCACTGTGTGGCCCTATGAGGCAGCTGGTTTAAGCCGCAAGATGAGCCTAAGCTAGCTCACATAGGTTTTAAGATGTGGCACCTAAAAAAACAGGTTTCAGTGTTCCAAATCTCTTGCTATCAAACNTCCTCCATCAGGGGTGCAAGCCTTCACTGAGGCTGTCGCCAAGTCTGTCAGAGCACCACCGTCATTCCTGGGGCCACTGTACCTCTGGGAGTGAGCCTTGGTCCTCAAGTCCCAGCTGTGACTGCTTCCATGGAAGAGCACCATTTCCTGTGGCAAACCAGGCTCCTGGGCCAGTGCCCCACTGCAGTGCTTATTCACCTTCAGGCCCATGGCCTGACCACTTGCAGAAACTTGTGTGTATGTTTGCTGCGTGGGCCCGCCCACTCGGGGCCTTCCTGCGTGCTGCTGGCAATGGGGTATCCTGGGTGTGAGGTTGCCCAATCCAAGGTGAGAGCCCTCTTCCCAGCCCTTGGCCACAGACACCACTGCTGCAGCTGGGCACAGGGAAGAGGGAGGGAGCCGCAGAGTTCCTCCAGTGATCGCTGCGGGGCAGTGTCTCTAGGTGACTATCCTGAGAGTGGGGAGACAGGAGAGGAGACTGCCCTGGAGAAGAAGTAGTGCAGCAAGATCCCTCTGATGCCTCGCGGTCCCTCTAGGGGTACTTCCTGCCCCTGAGTGTGGAGGGAAGGAGGATGGAGTTGATTCCCCAGGAGACCGCCCCAGGTGCATGCACTCTCTGCTAGAATCCCAAACAAAAGAGTCTTGTTTTTCTAAAATCCTTCCTACCACAAAAAGGTGGTGAATTCAGCTGTTCTCTTTTCCTGCATTCCCAGATCCTATTACTTGCTAGGGAGCAGAGTGTAACGGGCCATCAATGTTATGTTGGTGAAAAGATCATCAGGAAAAGGGGGCACTGAATATATACAGTATCCCCCAATCCGCTTATCAGTAAGGGTTTACTTCCTAGCTGCCTAGACCACTGAGAGGGCTCAGAGCCCCAGATCACCAGTCCCTAAACCCTAAACCCAAACCCTAAACCTAACCTAAGCCTCAATCTAACCCTAACCCTAGCCCTGTCCCTACCCTAACCCTGGCCCTAGTCCTAAACCTAACCCTAGCTCTAGCCCTATCTCTAACCCTAACCTTAAACCTAAACCTAACCCTAAACTAACCCTAAACTTAACCCTATTTCTAGGCCCAACACTAGCCATGATGCTAAACCTAGGCCTGACCCTAACCCTAACCATAATCCTGGCCTAATAACCCTAACCCTAATCCTAACCCTAATCATAATCTTAACCCTAGACCTGAACCTAACAAAAAATCTAACCCTAGCTCTAGCCGTAGCCCTAGCACTAACCCTAACCCTTAATATAAAGCTAACCCTGACCCTAGA
>NW_028095926.1:0-1578 GCF_014824575.4 Sturnira hondurensis
CAGAAGAGCCCTATAGATATTAGTGTATCGTCCTTGGGAGGGGCCCCTGTTTCCTGTAGCAGTTTTTGGCATCCCTCGGTGGGCCAAGTATTGCCCCCCCACCCCTCGGACCCTTGTTCGGTAACAATGTGGCCCTTTCTCACGGTCTACTGGCAAGAGTTCTTTGTACCCATTTTTCCAGGCAAAGTCTCTCCTGCTTCCCAGGTCATGCGGCCAAAGGGAGGACCTTAAAGCCATGTGGTCCTCTTCTACCAAAGCTGCAAGGTTCTGCACTCTGGCTAAAGCCGTGTGGTCCTCTATTCACATGGTTCCAGTGGTCCCCACTCTGGCAAAGCCATGTGATTCTCTCTCCCAGTGGCTTTGGTGTCCTTTTGGTGTCTGGGTTTAAATTCCCACGCCAGTCCTCCTCTGTACCCTTATTTTTGACTCCTCCCACAATCAGTTACATCTGCCAGCATTCCTGTAATATTCCAAGTTTACTGGGCTGCCATCGTGAGTCTGGATAGGTATGGCCCCATGTCCTGGAGCCAATCTTCTCCAAGCTCCCACGCAGGCGCTGTAACTCGGGGGACCTGCCCCCCAGTTACATCTTGGGGGGGAAGTGACTTCATTCCCCTGGCTCCAAGCCTGGCCACAGCCATTTAACATATCCAAGTGACCCGCCAAAGGCTATAGATATGTTAAATGGCCATGCCATGGATTAGTTGCAAAGCTGTGGCTGTACAAAACAGCCCTGCATGTTCCTGCTGCATGTGTCCCTTCTGCCAATTCACGCCTGTAGGGGAAGAGGTGAGGACATCTTATATGTCTCTCCAATATTTCCTAGACACCTTGAGTTCTGGACCCCATTCCAAACCCCTTTTTGGGGCCCACCTCTTGGCTGCGCCCTGTATCACTTGGAGCAAGTCCTCTGTGACTTGGCCTTGTCTTCAGGAAAAAACAATTTGACAAATTAAGAGGAGCCTTTAAAAACAGAACAAATGTCCTTATCCTATTGAAATTTAAAAAAAAAAGCAGAACAACTGTCCTTATTCTATTGAAATAAATTAGTTATTCATGAGGATGGCCTTGGAACTGATCTTGTTGAAATAAACCAGACATTACCTTTGAGGTCTCAGTCCAGAGAATATAATGAACTTGCATTCTTCACATTTCTCTCTGAGCCTCTGAGCACGTCTTCTGAAATTTATAACATTTCTTAGATCTCTGGAGATGACGGAAGAGGCAGAACCGTCAGCGTTATCTGTCTGCGCCACTGCTACCACCTTAGTTCCTGTCACTTCCTCAGCTCCAGAGCTTTTGGTATGTCTTTCTTCTTTCACTTTTCACTCTGATGTATAATTTCCAGTGTAGGAGAACTTGTTTGGTTAGAAACTGTAATTTATCCATCTTTGTGTTTTTAGCTAGTTCGCCTATTTCAATGAACAGAGCTCAGATGGGAATGAATACACAAACAAGTAATGAATCCCCTAGTATTCAGTCACCTGCCTGCTCTAAACTCCACCTACTGCTTGTCTTTTTGTTACCGAACAAAGGGTCCAAGGTGGGGGGGCAATACTTGGCCCACCGAGGGATGCC
>NW_028095927.1:0-804 GCF_014824575.4 Sturnira hondurensis
GAACAGGCTGACAGGGTCCAGAGGGGAGAGGGGAGAGAATCATAGGGGAAAAAGGGAGGGACTCACATGAACAAGTATAAAGGGCACATGGACAATAATTAAGGTGGGGGGCAGAAATGGGAGGGAGGTGGAGAGCACTGCGGGGCAGGAGGAAAGGGCTTGGAATATAAGACAGAAAACTGTACTTGAACAAGAAATAAATAAAAATTAAAATTAAAAAAACAGAGCCAAAGTACTTTTAAAAAATGAGAATAAACTATTTAAAGAAAACTAAAGATAAGTGTTTGAAGATGGACGTGTGGTACACAGTGTTAATTACTTCAGAAGTATGTATTACGGAAACATATAAAATGACTGTAGCCAATACTCCCTTGGTCTTGGTTAGGTGATCTTTAGGAATTAAGTTTCCAGAGAATGATAGGAATGAACACAAAATTAAAAGGTAAGAGAAGGAAGGTAGAAAGGACAGAGAGAGGGGGAGAAGTAAGAGAGCAACGCAGAGGCAGAAAGGTGGGGTAGGCGAAAGAACAAGATGTTCAATATTATTGGAAATCAGTGGGGGAGAGATATTGACATGTAGCTGCTCCTTTGCACTTAAGCAAGATATTATTTGACCTAATTCCTTTCATCTGTGTGGAATTTCAATTTTTCATGTTTAAAGGCATTTGCAATGAAAATAAGAAAATGAAAACCGGACTCAAGAAGTTATCTCTATAAACTGAACTGTGTCATAATCCATTTTATACACATTATATGCTACAGAACAGCATGCTGATTAATTTGTCATTTTAGAAATATACCTTT
>NW_028095928.1:0-598 GCF_014824575.4 Sturnira hondurensis
ACTGGAAAGCATTATGCTGAGCGAAATAAGCCAGGTGGTGAAAGACAAATATTATATGATCTCACCGTTAACAGGAATCTAAACAAACCAAACATGCAAGCAAAATACGACCAATGACACTCAAATACGGAACAGGCTGACAGGGTCCAGAGGGGAGAAGGGAGAGATTCACAGGGGAAAAGGGAATGGACTCACATGAACAAGTATAAAGGACACATGGACAATAACTAAGGGTGGGGGGTGGAAATGGGAGGGAGGTGGGGAGCACTGGACGGGGGGCGGGCAGGGCTGGGAATATAAGACAGAAACCTGTACTTGAACAAGAATTAAATAAAAATTATATTTAAAAAAAAAGAAGTGATGAGAAAACATCTTCCCAGTAGGTATAGTTTTGGGGAAGTTCATCTTTCCATTCACTTTGCATAGAAGGAGAAGTGGTCCAGGTGTAGGATATATTTGGATTCATAGGCTTTATGGGCTGTGCGGCAATAACACTGGGAAACTGAAACATAAACATTTGAAAAATTGGAGATAAGGAGATCATGGGTAAAAAGCATGATGGCGGACATAAGGAGAGGGGCACAAACTGCAAAGGTCT
>NW_028095929.1:0-619 GCF_014824575.4 Sturnira hondurensis
AATAATATAATTAAGAAAAACAAAGAAGTGATATGAACCAACAGGAATGGTACTGTGCCAGGGATCAGGGATGTGTGGGTGAGTCAAGCTTTGGTCTGGAGTGCAATTTGTCCATGGTCACTAGCTCTTGACACATTCTTGCTTGTTGAGATGGTGAGCCTCGTTCTTGCCTAAACTGGCTCTACACTGAGTCCATATCAGTTGATAGAAAGAAAAACCCTGCAGCTGCAGGATCATCACAGACCTGTTTGTCGGGACGCTGCCTTGCTGGCTGAAGGGGCACTTCATGATGGTGTCCAGGATCATCAAGGAGACGTGTTCAAAGATCTCCAGACGGGAATCCTGGCTGATGAGCTCCTCCCATTTGTCCTGTAGGGGGAGGGGAACATTGACCCAAGGTTATTGCTCCAAAGGGCCTCAGCGACAAAGCTAGTTTGTCTCTGTCTCTCCAGATACCTGTTTGGTATCCCTCACTTTCCAGAACAGAGGCATTACAGCACATTTAGACTCTAAAGCAAATGATGATAAAGTTCGAGCTATATTCTCACAACCTTCGATTATAAAATTAAAGACATTTTCTCATAATGGTTTGAAATATTTTTGAAATGTTGGAATAAGT
>NW_028095930.1:0-937 GCF_014824575.4 Sturnira hondurensis
GTGACCTGGTGCGTCCTTGAATCCAATGGAGGGGGGAGTGTGTGTGTTTGCACGTGCTAGTGGAGGAACTGTGGGCGTAGGGGGCAGTGGGTCCCAACTTACCTGCAGGTTACTGTCACTGAAGGGACTTCGGCCAGGCCCTATCTCTCACCCACAACTCAGAAAATGAATCAGTAGCCCCTGCCTTACTGGGCAGGTGAGCTAAGTCTTGACTCCCCTACCAGGGCCTGGCAGGTATCCTCCAAATGCTACCTTTTGTGTCACAACCCCCAGGCTGTATTTGTTAAGTGCCGTTGACAGAAGGTTCCGCCTCCCAGGGCTACTCTGACAACCCCCCCCCCCAAACTAGGTGGGGTAACAGCAGGCTTGTGTTTTCTTACCGTTCTTGGGGCTTGAAGTTTAAGGTCAAGGGGGTCAGTGGGGCCACGCTCTCTCAGAAGGCTCTGGGGGAGAGTCTGTCCCTTGCTCCTCTCCCAGGAGCCCTTGCTGTTCCTCGGAGCTGCATCACGACCTCTGTCTGTCTTTCCGTGGCACTCTTGTCTGTGCGTCCTCTCCTTTTCTTATAAGAACACCGTCACTGGGTTTCGGGTGCTCCATAATCCAGTGTTGCCACCCCTTAACGTGATTACATCCGCGAAGACCCTCATTGCAAACAGGGCCACCTTCTCTGGTCCCGAGGATTAGGACTTCAGCATGTCTTTTGAGGGGATATAATTCAACCACAGGAAGGGCTCAAAGGTCAGGGACATAGGCACTGAATGCAAGGCACGCAGTGTGTGTGTGTGTGTGTGTGTGTGTATGTGTGTGTGTGTTTAATCCTCACCAGCATCGTGGGCTGGAGGCGGCCGGACTCTCACTTGACATTAGTATTCATGCAACGATGGCGGTGCGTCTGAGACTTCGCTAATTGCTCGACCTGCGTGGTTTTATTTAATCT
>NW_028095931.1:0-783 GCF_014824575.4 Sturnira hondurensis
CACTGACCACACATTCTGGCCGCTGCACCCAGCTCACCAGGGAAATGCTGTTGGAAGCTTGCCCATCAGTTCTCCATAGTTAATTCAGAGAACATCGTACAAGCTTTTTACAGCACATCACACTTCAGCAGCATTTGACTCCGCGGACCACAACTTTTCCTTGAGCAATCCCTCCTCTTGACTTCAATACCATGTCATTGTCCTGGCTTTCTTCTGACCTCTCTGCTTCTTTTCAGTTGAATTTTCCCCCCCTCCCCTTCTCTTCAATGTGGAGCTCAGGGCTCTAACCTATCCGCTCCTCTCTTCCTGTTCTGCTGGCGCCACCTGGGTGCGCCCCACCACACCAGCGTCACCAAGTCCTTCTTCCTCTCCAGCCCGGATCTTTCCCTTGAGTTGAGTGTCGAGCAGCAAGTATAACCGTCTCCCTGGCAACCTGTTTTAGGCACCGCAATCAGACTTCAAATTTAACATGTCCCCAAACTAAACTCATCATGGGTACTCCACTCCTTTGTCACGGCTCCTGCCATCACAAACCATTTTATCCTCTACTCTTTCCTGTCTCAGTAAGCTAACCTATCCCCCCCCCACCGCCACCCCCCACCCCCCGCCCTCTAGTTTCTGAAATCAGATTTTCATCTTGGCGCCATCCTTGATTATCAAAAGATGAGTCTACTTGTAAACCTTACAGAGGAGCAGTGCCCTTAACAGAGACTGACACTTTCAGGAAAACTTTCGTATTGTTTGGTTTATTTCTTAGAAACAGACAAGGGAAGAGTGATTTCT
>NW_028095932.1:0-577 GCF_014824575.4 Sturnira hondurensis
ACTTCTGCCCTGGAGAGCCTGTGGTTGTAAAATATCATGAGAATGCATTTTAGTATGAGGAAAAATCATAAAAAATCCAGTAGGCTTTTAATTATTGCCCTGTGGACACAGGCTTCGTGCCTCTACTACACACGTCGTTTCCAATGACATGTTTCCTATCACATTCTCCGCTCTTCATCCCAATGTCAACATAGTGAAACAAACATTCAGGAGGTATCCTGTCTGGCCAAGGCACTGGTGAGGTGTTTGTCATGAAGACAAACCCTCTAGTTTTATGATCGTCCACACTGGCACACACTTAAATTTCAAATGGTTTTTCTCTAGGAATAGTCCAGAAGCCTAAATATAAGTTGTCTTCTGAATTATCAGACACGGGGCTAACCAATTCCACGTAGAATGCTCAGCTTCCATCTTTAGCAGTTCTGCTATTCTTCAATAGGAGAAGGTGGTGAGCTGTCACGACCAGATTGGCAGCCCACGGACTTAAGCCTGCACTTACCATCTGGATCCTGAGAGAAACCATATATCTGGACATCTGTCAAACAGGGGTCAGCTGCTCTGACTACCCCTGTTGCCT
>NW_028095933.1:0-577 GCF_014824575.4 Sturnira hondurensis
ATGGGAATAAATATTCCCAAACAGGCACAGGATAAATCCTGAAAAGACTGTGAACCGCCAACAAAAAAAAAATTCTCCACTTCAAAGCCTAGGTCCTCACTCTTCCGGTCCGTTTTCCCTTCATCCACCCCCCGAACACATGTGATTCTAGGTGCAACCTGTTTAAAATTGGCTCCAAGGGCAAAAACAGTGACAGCAAAGTAGAGAGAGATCATTGGAAAGGAGGAGGTGGGAGAGGAGGAGGCAGCCTGGGTTGCCTTGGCAATGCAAGGGATAAAGTCAAAGGGGAGGGGCTTATATGCTGATGATAATTGCATTTACTAATTGCATCGATTGTGCTGACCTGCCTGCTCCCCCAGTTTGTCTTTCTGAGTCTTTCAGCCATTGCTCAGCAGTGTGTCCCCTCCCATCTAATTTTAACCCCTCTTCCAGTCCCGAGGCTTGGTCACCGGAGTGCTACTTTGACAAGACACTGGGGAAGACTATGTTGGAACTGACGGTGTAAGGTTTTAAGAAATCCTGTAGGAAAAGACTTTACTGATGGTGTTTGCTGGAATGTTGATTTGCTGTTCAACCA
>NW_028095934.1:0-743 GCF_014824575.4 Sturnira hondurensis
CATAACATACTGTCTTTTACAAATAGTTTCTCGCCTTTTTTTCCAGTACAACTGTGCAGTCGTGCCTTGTTATCTAGGGTTTCACTTTCCTTGGTTTCAGTTACCTGCAGTCAACCATAGTCTGAAAACGCTAAATGGAAAATTCCAGAAATAAACAGTCCAGACGCTTTAACTTGCAAGCCTGCGCCGTTCTGCGCAGCGTGATGAAGTCTCGCGAGTCCCGCTTCTTCTGCGGGGACGAGATTCGACCCTCAGGCTGCGCCCCGCGCTGTGACCCTGCTCCCCTGTGAGTCCCTTAGTGGCCGTCTGGCCGATGGGACCCACTGTCCCAGTGTCGGGGGCCCTGGTCTTGCTGAAGGGCGGCCCACAGCCGGGTGCAGTGACGCTGGTGTCCCCGATGCGCCGGGAAGCTGGGAAGTGCTTCCTTGGAGTGAGCAGGTGAGCGCAGGCAGGGAGGCAGTTTGAGAGAGGCCCGGCCCGCTGACCTGACCTTCATTACGGTACATTGTTATACTTGTGCTATTGTATTATCGTTATTGGTAGTCCCTCACTGTGCCTGAATTACAAATTGAACTTTATCACAGGCATGTCCGCGCAGGAAAACACACCTGGTGGGTGCTGTCTCTGGTTTCGGGCATCTACTGGGGCTCCTGGGTGTGCTCTTTGGACAAGGGGGGGGGGGGCGACACAAAAGTCACCCACCCTGGGACTGCCTCCCTGGGAATGTTTGTCGTTAAAACCCC
>NW_028095935.1:0-703 GCF_014824575.4 Sturnira hondurensis
CCACCCCACCCCGTCAACCTCACGGAGCAGGCTAAAGACAGGGGCGTTTCTCCGCTTCCCTCAGAAATGATCTTCCTGTGGCAGCTCCCATCGTAAAGTCCCTCTGGCTGTCACCTGGTTATGACCCTGATTGTTTGGGAAGCAAAGAACCAAAATGATATTCAAAAATCAGGCACCCGTGCTTACGCCGTGGACAAATGTCACACGCCTGTCCTGTCCTGCCCTCTTCCTGCTTCTTCGCCCCCCTTCCCTCCCCTCCTACCCTCACTGTCTCATAAACACGGGCAGTGTCCAGGTGTAGACCTAGAAACATGAGAACAAGGCCGTGTCTGCCTGCTGCTCGGTGCCCGCTGACCCGTACTCAGGCCCAGCCGGCAAGCTCGGAAGGCCTTTTGTACAATTTTGTGCTCATCTCGCCAGCCCCCGCCCCGCTGCTGGGGGCCGTGCACCCTGACGTTCCTGCTTCCCGGGCTCACCAACATCCACACCAGTCCTTCTCTCCCACTCCGCCTTCCCAGTCCCTGTCCTGCTGACCAGCGGCCACGTGGATGCCCCGCCTGAGTCGCCAATGGTTCCGCGCCTTTGGGAGCCCACAGGGCAGCGACACTCTCTGGTCTAAGCAGCCTGGGGGGGGGGGGCATCTTTCCCGCCCTTTAGCGTCATCCACGTGCAACCAGTTTAATCCTTTGTTGTTGCTGTTGTT
>NW_028095936.1:0-537 GCF_014824575.4 Sturnira hondurensis
CACAAAATAATAATCTTAATAGGTGATTCAACAAACCTTCATCATGCAGGTTGTTTCAGAGCCAATAAAACCCAAAAAAATAGTAAAAATATTTTTAAAATAACATGAGAAATAAATGGCATTCAATGTGCATAAGTACTTCACTGCACCCCAAAACTGAAAATTACAGATGCTTTCCGGGCACTCTGGAATCTTTTTAAACACTGACTATATAGTGATATAACGCAAGTCTCAACAAAATAAAAAACGGCCCTGGCTGGTGTAGCTCAGTGGATTGAGCGCGGGCCTGCGAACCACACGATCGCGGTTCGATTCCCAGTTAGGGCACATGCCTGGGTTGCAGGCCAGTTCCCTTAAAAAAAAATTAAGAAATAACAAATTAAAAAACGACTAAAATGTGGGTGTGTGTGTGCATTTCTTGCTCTCAGTGCCCCATTAATCAAGAAATCAGTAACAACAAATAACTAGAAAATACTTATATTTACAAATTATGAAATACAGTTCTAAAAAACAACCCAAAAATAAATCACAATTGGA
>NW_028095937.1:0-540 GCF_014824575.4 Sturnira hondurensis
TTCTCCCTCCCTGAACACTGTCTTCTCTGCCTCTCTCTCCACTCCTCGGGTCCGAGATTACCTGAAGGGTCTCGAAGTACTAAGGAAGGCCCTTGAGGAGCACTGACCACTCTGCTCTGGGGTGTGTTTCTTCCCTGCCGTACCCCTGCACCCCCAGGCTCTCCACACTCTCTGAAGTCAGCCCCTGGGGAAGAGAGTGTGTGTTAAGCCAGAAATCCACTGGAGGGAAACTACCTACTTCATATGTTTGACTGCGACTGGGGCATTGAATGTGAGGAGGGAAATAAATGCATTTCAAAGTTTCCACCTACCTTCTGTTCTTTTCCAATTCCACAAGTAAAAGATGTTCACTTTTTTTTTCATCACCCCAGGCAAGCAATTCTGTATGAGGTTCTTCTTGCGGGTGGATGGACTTTTCACCTCAGTTTTTACATCTTTAAAACTGGGGTGAGCTCTTTACTTCACCGGGTTGTTGTGAGGGTTAAAGGAGATCAACACAAAGCCCTTTGCCCTGTGCTAAGTGGCCTACGGCGCCCAGTA
>NW_028095938.1:0-1131 GCF_014824575.4 Sturnira hondurensis
CTCTCCATCTCCACAGTCTCCCTCCTCACAGGACACCCAGCCTAAGGAAAAAAGGGACTGACTGCAAGTGTCACTGGCTCTTGTTCAGATGCCTCTCCCCTGAGCAGACTTGCTGCCCCTGGGCCCCTTCTCACAGTCCGTGATGCCCCCGGACCTGGGCCTTCATCCACAGTCCTCTCAGATTCACACACAGAACCCCGCATGGTCACCTGCGCCGTTTTCTCACACTCATGACTTAAATGTGGTTGGAGGAAAAATGGGCTGCTGAGAATTGAGGACATGGAAGAGACAGTGACGTTAATGCCATCAGATCTTTCCCTGTCAACATCGACCAGGAGCCTCAGGAAGAGAAAGCAGTGTGTGACCAAGTTGGACAGTGTGATACAGGGAGGTAGCCACCTTCATATTGGCTATGGTTCAATGATGGATATGCCTTTTAAAAATCTTTCTGTTTGCTCCTAAAGGATAGTATGAAACTGCAAAAGAGTAATTTTACATGAGTTGAGAATTCTCAGCTGTTTCAACTGGGAGCTGAGCCAAGAGGCAGCCTGTGTTTGGGCTGTTCCTGTCTGACGTGGTTTTCAGCTTGTTGAGTGGAAGGGGCTGAGGGGCAGGATCTTGATTCAAACATCACAGAATTTCACTTTTCTTGCCTAGTTTTAGTACATTTTCTTGAATACATGCTATCTTCCTAATGTATTTCTTTAGCATTACCTCTAGATATTTTAAGTGATTTTTCAACATAGACAATCAATTAATATGTCTTCATGAAAGAAAAAGTGAATTTTATTCTTTGTATTTTCCAGGTATTAGCTTTCTATTGTAAGATGACATTTACAGTAACTGGAAGGACATTGGAAAGTAATTTTTTTAACATGATGGTATTGGGGGGCACTTGAGAAGAGTATGGGTGCCATACATTCTGCAAGATCCCAGTATGAACTTCAGGAATTTTATTTTATTTTTTCTTTTGTTTTTTTAGTTTCTTTTCTTTTTCCCCCCAATTTTTTAATTTAATTACTTTTCAAGTACAGTTTTCTGTCTATTACTACCATCCCCACTCACTGCCCCCCCCCCCGGAGCTCCCCACCTCCCTCCCATTTCTACCCTTCTCTGTTTTTGTCCATGTAT
>NW_028095939.1:0-2890 GCF_014824575.4 Sturnira hondurensis
CATGGATATGTGAGAGAAACATGCATCATTTGCCTCCTACACGCCCCCAGACAGGGACCCAGCCTTCAACTCTAGCATGTGCCCTGAGCGGGACTGGAACATGCAGTTCTCTGGTTTGCGGGACGACACCCATCTCACTGAGCTGCACCAGTCAGGGCCTCCGTGGCTTTCCCGCGGGTGGAACCGATGAACGGGGACATGAGGAAGTGTCTAGACAATTCCCGCACCCTCCCCGGGGACTCCTTCTGCCCCCTGGGCAGCCCCGCCCCCTTAGCAGCCCCGCCCCCTGGGCAGCCCCGCCCCATCCCAAACCTGTGCTTTCTGTCCTCACTGAGCAGGAAACTCAAGGGGAGATCAGTAAACATGTACTTATATGCGTCATCCCTCCAGTTCATGGGTGATTTTTAACTGAAGTAAATGTTTTTACTTTAAAATGACACAGAAGCTCAGTTATGCAGAGGACCTGGGACTGGTTCGGGGAAGGGGAACTGATGGGCGGGGTCCACTTCTCTCCCCTTTTCTTTGGGGACAGCCCCCGGCTGCTTCCCTTTTTCTTCCAGGCATCCATCCTCTTGGGGAGGGAGTCTGGAGGCCGAGCTCCAACACAGTTCCTGCGGAATGAAGCAGCATTGGAGTTCAAGCTGTCGTGAGGCCTGTGGTCTTTGTTTTCCAAGGAGTTGTTGGTTCTCCCATCCCATTGCACCCAACGCTGCCTTTATGGGAACGTCAGGAGGGACGTGGCTTTGACGTCACACCCCATGTGGTGTCCTGGACCTGGGGACGGCCTGGGCTGCATTCCCTGTGGCAGGAGAGAAACGTGCTGGCCCTGTGGCCTCTCCTAATGCTCACGGGAAACAGGTAAAACGTGTCTCCTAGACCTTCCTTCCCCCAGTTGGAAGACAAGAGCCCTTAGCGGCCCTCCCGTGAGTGCTGGGGAGGGGAGGGCGGGATGCTAATGGTCTCTGTTCCCTAAATGGTGCCCAGATAACAGCACTCTCCTGAGCCTTGTGTTTAAGGCAGAAAGGCCGTGACTTGTCAAGAGCAGGTATGGCAATTACCTGTGATGCTTCCTGACACTGTGGAAAACAGTATGGAGGACCCTCAAAGAATTAAAAATATGCACCAATCCTAGCATTCAGCAATGTACTTCGGGGTGTACATCCAAAGGAAATGAAAACAGGATACTCAACAGATAAAACTCCTGCCATGTTTATTGCAGCGTTATTCATAAGAGCCAATTAAGGAGTCAGCCTAAGTGCCCATCAATGGATCAAGAAGATACACATGGCCCTGGCTGGTGTGGCTCAGGAGATTGGGTGCCCACCTGTGAAGCAAGAGGTCGCTGGTTCAGTTCCCAGTCAGGGCACAAGCCTGGGTTGCAGGCCAGGTCCCCAGTAGGGGGCGTGTGAGAGGCAACCACATATTGATGGTTCTCTTTATCTTTGTCCCTCATTAACCCTCTCTCTGAAAATGAATAAATAAAATTTTTAAAAACGATGAAGTAAGTAAAATACGATCTTGTGTCTGTTTACCTATTTTTCACATACCGTTTATTTCATTCTGCAAACCAGAAACTAACAAGAATCCTCCCCTCCGATGTGCGGAGGGACAAGGGAAAAGGCAGGGAATCAAGTGATCGTCTCTGAGTGAACTATTTTTGCAGCTCTAACATCTGAAACCTGAAAACATTCTACGTATTCCAGACACAATAAGGTCAAAAAGAAAAACTATCACACTCTGACAGAAATATAAAGAAATATGAGCTTACTGATATTCATTCACGACAGTTACATGGTGAACCCAGAAAAAAAAAAGGAAAATCTATGAAGTTGCTAGGAAGTGGGTTTTCAAATGAGGGTCCAGCATAAATGAACCTGTAACCTTACCGCAGGGGGAAACACCTGTGTGGATGGACACGGTGCGTCTTCCCTGATACTAAGGGGTCCATACACGACAAAACCCCAGTATCCCTGACTACACGTAACTGCAGGTCACGCTTTCTAAATATTGTTCCAAATGAAAGGGACCCGAGAGTGTGAGGGCCCCTTGTCCAGGGCACGAGCACAGAAGGGCCTGGGCTCCCTGTCCATCTCCACAGCAGGGCGGGGCCCATCTAAGGAGAGCAAGGATGTCTCAGAAAGTGCAGGGGGAAAGGACCTTCCGAGGACAGGTCGAGGGCATGAGCAGCACCTCACAGGGAGGAGGCCCAGCTCCCAGCAGGACTCAGGCACCTTGCAGGCAGCACGCCTGCCCTGGAGGACAGCCCATTCCTCCCCATAACTGGCTGGGATCCCAGCAGAGAGGGGGCGGAGCTTCCCTGGAGAGGAGGAGCCCCAGAGAGAGCCAAGGGAGCCGCCCCTCCCCCAGTGCAGTCCCTCAGGGGACAGGGGAGGGCGGGAGTGTCCCTGCCCACCCCTGCTCTCAGGAGACCAGGTGACTCCTGTCCTGTGTCCCAGACGCTCGGGGATCCAGCGCGGGTGCAGCGAAGCCATGCGGCGTGTCAGATTCAAGTTGCGTCCCCCACGCCTGCGCCCACGGAGTGCCAGGCTAGGCTTCAACTCTGGAGGCCGAGTTTGAGTGAAGTGTCAGGGGTGAGGTCAGAGGCTTGTCAGGAACCCCTGCCCCAGTTTCCAGAAGCTCGGGGGCGTCCTGAGACCCCAGAGAGTCGGAGACCAGGCTTCGGAGACTCTGAGCACTGCTGTGATAAATGCGCATGGGCATGGAGGTTCGCAGCCTGGGGATGTGTGATCTTGAGATCCAGAAAGTCAGGAGTGCGAACCCGCTGACCCTGAGGTGTGTGCAGGGCTACCTTCTCTCCTGGAGACTCCGGGGAGCATGCTCCCTTGTCCTTCAAGGTCTAGAGACCCCGTGTGCTGTGACTCGGGCCGCT
>NW_028095940.1:0-946 GCF_014824575.4 Sturnira hondurensis
GTCTACCCAGCGGCGCTGATTTTGCTTGTTGTAGTACCAGAGGCTGAAGTAAGTGATCTGAAAAGAGGAAAAGTCACTGAAGGAGGCAGGCGTGTACAAAAGGGTCTCAATCCACGAAATGCTCTAATCCACAACCTGGGACCAAGTGACGGCAGTCTCCCATTGCTTTGCTTCGCAGAAAGGGACGACAGCAAAACCTGAAGGAAAAAAGAGTCAGGGCCTGTCTATATCTAGGTGCTACCCATATGCTGGGAAAAAAGGCAAAAAGTCAGGGACTCTTGTAGATTATTTCCTAAACTCTGCACACACACAAAAAAAGTGCCTTCGTGGCCTAGACATCAGAATGCAGTGGGTGCTAAGAAATTTTACAGAAGTTTTTAACAAAAACCATATACTGAAGAAACATTTAGGCTTCAAAGTATTCAAATACTAGATTTATAATAATGAATGTATTATAATAAACAAACCTGGGGTTCAACCTAGTAGAAAACTCTACACAGTTGGGTGAACACAACCTTTCACTACTCCAAAATGTGGCTTCCATAGGTAAAAAAATTCATGTAAATATTGTAAATTCTAGTAATACTAAGGCAACAGCAAAACTTCAACTCCTCTTAGCCACCAAAAGTTCATCAGGTACAAATTTAAAGCAACTGTAATGTTATGAAGGTAAATTCTCCTTCTCTCCCCCTCTCTCTCTCTCTCATACACACACACACACACATATACACACACACAATACCTAAAGCAGTAAAATCACTGAACTGTACTACTTGGAGGTTTTTAAAAAATGCCCAGACATTTAGATCTCACTTGCTGTGTAATGAAACTGTCCAGGTAAATCAATACCAACCCTGGGCTTGGTCAACCTGAAAGGGCATTAATGCACTTAAAAATTGAAATAATAGCTCCAGGCCACTGCTAATATTTACCTCCTTTGAAAGCA
>NW_028095941.1:0-638 GCF_014824575.4 Sturnira hondurensis
TACTTTGAGGTCTCTATTCTGTTGGTCTACATGTCTGTCCTGCACTAGTGCCGTACTGTTTTAACTACTGTAGCTTTTCAGTTAGGCTTCCAAGTCAGATGAGTGTTCATCAATTTGTTCTTTTTTTTTCATTCTTTTCTTTTTTAATTTAATTCTTATTGAAGTACAGTTTTTGATTTATATCCCCAGCCCTGCCCTGCCACCAGTGCTCCCCAACTCCATCCCATTTCCACCCCCCACCTTAAATATTTTCCATGTCTCCTTTATACTTACTTATTCATGTGAGTCCCTCCCTATTTCCCCTATGGTTCTCTCCCCTTTCCCCTCTGGACCCTGTCAGCCTGTTCCATATTTGAGTGTCATTGGTCATATTTTGCTTGCTTGTTTTTTTTGTTGCTTAGATTCCTGTTTATGGTGACATCATATTGTATTTGTCCTTAACCGCCTGGCTTATTTCACTCAGCATGATGCTTTCCAGTTCCATCCATGATGTTGCAAAGAGTAGGAGCTCCTTGTCCCTTTCTGCAGCATAGAATTCCATTGTGTCAATGTACCTTAGCTTTTTGGTTCAGTCATTTACCGATGCGCATCTAGGTTGTTTCCAGCTCTTGGCTATCATAAATTGTGCTGCTATGAAC
>NW_028095942.1:0-2826 GCF_014824575.4 Sturnira hondurensis
TATCTAAATCAAAAGTGAAAGGGCCAGGTATGACTTTTTCCCATGGGTCAGCGTGGCCAGACCACAAAATACTAATCCAGGTGTTACAATGGTATTTTAGAGATGTAATTAAAACCCCTAATGAGCTGACTTTAAATGAGGGTCCACTGATTACCAGCACCCAATGTCTTAAAAGGTGGAACAGTACAGTGAGAGTAAAGGATTCAAAGTAAGAAATAAATTGTTTGATTTCTCTACTCCTGTTTCCTCGTGTTCAAAATGAGCTCCTGTCTCTGCTGCCAGGGACACAGTAAGAAGTAATGTAGGAGAGTGTGAAAGCGCCACGTGAGAACCACTGTCGTTTTGACGTAAACTTTCATGGGAAGATAGGTCGGGCATCTGAAAGTCCCAGGTACAAATGTTTAACTGCTCCTAGTTCTAGAACGCTCCAATCTGAGCAGGTGGGTAAAAGGAAAGGCATAACCAAGACAGCCTGAAAAGAACAATGGCTAGAAAAAGGTACAGAGAGAAGGAAATGAGACTCAGGGACAGCAGCCAGGATCGTGGGGAGACGGGACATCTACCAAACAAAACGATTCGATGTCTAGTCTTAAGGCAAAAACACCGGTGACAACGTGACACTGTTTTGAGCACACGAAATATGATTCAAACTATGTCCACAAATTCTCCGATACCCTCTGCTAAAGACGGAGCTCAAAGCCCCTCCCCTTGAGTGGAGGCTGGTTAGTGACTTATTTCCAACAAACAGAAGGAGGTGAAAGGGGGCGTGGGCCTTCCCAGACGAGGTCACGAAAGGCATTCACAGGTTCCTCCTTGCTCTCTGGTGAATCCACTGCTCTAGCAGAAACTAGCTGTCACGCCAAGAAGGACTCTGGAGAGGCCCACGTGACATTTTTATAACATGCCAATCTTTCTAGAAAAGACAAACCTTTACTGAAAGAGCGATGCTGCCACCTGTAAGTATGCATTCTGACGTTCGCCTAGGATGACGAGGACCACGCGGAAACCTGACTCTGCAGTTTAGCATTGCACACTCACCAGCCACCCTCAGCAGCTCCGCAAGGCCCAGAAGCTTGGCGGCTTGCTTGTAGCACGTGGGAGCCTGGCAAATGCACTCCTTGATGAGGCCGACCCGATCGGAACACAGTCGCACTGCAAAGAAAGACATTCTGAATAAAGACCTGGGACTGGGAGCTTTGCCAACAGGTGTCATGACCTTCCAAACGTGAAGCAACCAAACACAATGAAAACTGGGGCAGCCTCCAGTTTCAGCGTTAAAATTATTGTTGCTTCTGAATAAATGAGGTACAATGTGAGGCTCTGCTGTCACCGCACGTCTGAAACAGCGAATGCACTGGCTTTCTGCAGCTAGCAGAAGGTGTCACATTCTCAAGTGCCATGTCAGGCCTTCGGGAAAATTTTACAAAAGATAGTATCTATCTTTAAAAGCTCACATACTTCCTGTTACACCTGTCCCCACCTCACCTCACCCCACCCAATCAACCTACGTTCCACACCTCCGTTTCCTATCTCCACGAACATCATGATGCCCAGAGTGGGGCACAGGTGCCCTCAAAGTGATCACAATGTGTGAACTCCTCTCCAGAAACAGACCCAGTGCTCTCACTTAGGCTAACTGTGAGACGATCAAACATGCTCATCACACCGAGTCATGCTCTGAGGTCATCAGGAACACTTAGAATAAAGGAAGAAAAAAGCTGCTAGCTAAAGAGCACCATGGATATGCTAGGAAGGATAAGGTCCATGTAGGCTGCAATCTTTAAGAGGCAGGGCACAACCTGCCTCTTAAAGGGGTAGTCTTGGCCCTGAGAAATGCGACAGTAACAATCTCCATGAAAGGAAAGGGCACTAAATGGATAGGATGTTGACCCAGGCGCCCTTAACCTACAAGGCAGAACAGGGACTGTTACCCTCAAGGGAAGTAACTAAGGCACAGAAAGGTAAGTACTTCAGCCAAGGCCACTGAAAAATGATGGGACCCGAACTCAACACAGCCCCTTAAATGTTTTTCACACTTTCAATCCTTGATCCATCCCTAAATCCATAATTGTATCCCATACATCCATGTTCTTCCAAAACTTCCCCTACATAGGTATGAGGAGGCCCAGGGGTTGGCAAGATAAAGGAGAGAGGGGTGGTTTTAATTTGGAAAGGGATCTGTTTATAGGTGAGTCTTTATTATGATTGGATTTCAAACCTACAAAAAACATTTCAAGAATAGTATAAGGAGTTGCTTTATACTTTCTGCCAAGATTAACCAAGGGTTAGTAATTCGCTCTATCCAAACGTGTACACACCCCCCAAACATAGGCATACCCCCACACACATACACACACACAAATATAAATATATACACGTATGCATCTATTTTTTTCTGAACCATTTGAAAATAAGTTGCAAGTATCAGGCCCTCTTCTTCCAAGATACTTTAGTGTGCACTGGGCTACTTCAACACGGCTACTTATGCCCCTGCTGGTACAGTAATCCTACTGCGGACTTATCTCTGAAATATCAGGCAGATTAGACTTCCTACTTCACCAGCACAAGACCCCAGATCTACTTTCTGGACCTGGTGCCGAGTGCCGAAACCTACGAGTGCTGAGCAAGCGCCAAGTGGTGAAACCCTCTTTTTCTTGTCAGAATGCAACGAGTCCGGGGTTTGACAAGTTCTGAGCCCATGAGGAGCAAGGTATCACTGTAATTGTAACTTAGCTAGTACCACCGGTCTTCTCCTGGTGAGAAGCAGTAACTCTCAAAGGGAAGGCAAAGAAGGCTTTAAAATAAAGTGACAAAATGAACTATTCT
>NW_028095943.1:0-1524 GCF_014824575.4 Sturnira hondurensis
TTATGTAATACAGACCCCAATAAAATTAAAATTGACACATGGCTCGGGGTCATGTGTAAGAGTTGTCACGGAAGATGAAAGGAAAGGATGCCCCTCATTTCCATGGGCCATACCCCCCTGTGCATTGCCCGTCTCAGCTCTGTTCTCCGTAGATCTGGTTCCTCTCAGGCCTGCGTACCTTCCAGGGTTCACCGAGTGTTGCCAGCACTTGTCCTTGAAAACCGTACCCTGACCAACATCTGGGGAAAGAAGTTTCCTCGCGATTGAAAAGAGAAGACGTTCACTCTGCTTTTGCAGCTCAGAGTAGCACATGGGATAACAAAAATTACATTTACTAATGTCATTCCTAACATAGCAGTTTTTATAACATCTACTACTACTACTGCGGCAAAACAGACTTCAGAGATTGTCATATATCCCATGTGCCATTGCTACAGGAAGTTACAGCAAGTCTCTATGCTACAGTTCAACATTCCTGGGTTATAGAACCTCCAATATAACCTGCCACTGTGACCTCCAGTAGCAACTGACCATGAACACACTTGACTCTGGAGGACCCGTTCTCCAGTGCTGAGTCCACACCAGGCTCGTGCTGGAAGCTTTCTTTTCCAGGGCCATCTGTCCTTCCTCCCTACACCTGTGCCCCGAGCCCCAGCTTCATCCTGAGCTCCCACTCTCCCTGGAGCCCCTTCTGCTCTCCCACTGACCCTGCATCNTGTGAGCACATTACTGTGCAGGGAGAAACAACCTTTCCCAGCACATGGGAGACTGAAAATGGGCAGAAAAGCCAACTTGCCACGTCCCTGAAAGCTGCCAGGTTGCACAATCTTGGAAAATTAGATGTGTGTGAAACATAATCCCCATGTTCTGGAAGCCCTGTGCTGAGCAAGAGGAATTTCCCAGATCTCAGTGTTTTGCTTCAACCCCCTCTTCCCGTTTGCCCCACCAGCAAAGCATCAGTGTATATATATATATGCAGCACCAGGGGCAGCTCCCAGGCAGGCGGCTCAGGCAGCTCAGCTACACCAGGAGTCTCTGCAGGACCCACAGCCAAGGTGAGGGGCTGGAACTTTGCACCCCGTCCCTGTGTGGACAGGCTCCTTCCTCAGCAGCACTCTCTTGCTGCGACCCAGCTCTCAGGCCTTCCTCAGTCTACTGTCCAGACACTGAGAGTTCATGAAATGTGGGTACTGTGGGAGTAGAGATTCCATCGCAGGTTTCTTCTGTGTGAGTAGTGATGGTAGGGCAGGTGCCCTGCAGTGTTTATAGGTTCACTTCTCTCTTGTTACAGAGAGGTACATCGGATGCGAATTTCCAAACGCCTCTTGGGAGAGTCGTGTACATTTGTTTGGGTGTCGGGGCTGATAGGGGGTGGCCGAAATGGCAATTATTTTATAGCAGCGATTGTCAACCTTGTTCTTCTCATGGTACACGTGAACGAACTACTAAAACTTCACGGCACACCCAAACTATATTTTGACGGTCTGACAAAAAATTAGTTGATATTTTGATTCACTCACACCA
>NW_028095944.1:0-700 GCF_014824575.4 Sturnira hondurensis
TTATTTTGAGTGTCTTGGTTACTTGAGAATCAATTACACTTAAGTATAATCTTCATAAGGCCAGATTGAAGTGCTCTCAAAATGGAACTGTAAGAAATTAGGAAAATTGTTCATTTGAAAGTAGTACGAAACCAAATAGTGCTTATGAATATGATGTTAAGAGCCTTGACAAATGTCCCATTCGGGAATAAAATATTTATTCTGCCGCCACTATCTTGAACAGAACTACAGGAAATTTTTGGTACAACATAAAATTTTGTCTTCAGTTGATGGAAATGCTTCTCATACTTATGAGTTTATTGTGTCCTTTTCTCATTAGTCCAGATAACTAGGAGTAATACTTTCTGATGCCAATTTCATGATACTTAAACACCCAGGTACTAAACTGCCACGACAGTATTTTATTATGCCATTACGAAGTTGAAGTGGAGTTGGTGGGGGTTGGGAATTATACACATGGATTAGGTTGTCTTCCATATGAAAACACACATTTTAAAATATTCTACTCTGAAACTAAAAGACCACTTTGAGAAGTGCCAGGCCTCACTTTTCATACCGGATTCTTCTCCAAAAATCTGAATTTTGACTTTTGAGATACTATAGAACCAAACAACAAAAACAAATCTTCCTTCCTGATACCCAAATATGCATAAGAGCCAAGGACAATTATTTGCCTGCAAGTGTTCATACACCCAAAAGT
>NW_028095945.1:0-859 GCF_014824575.4 Sturnira hondurensis
TTTAGGGTTCTTAGGATACAATCCCAGGAGTGGAATTGCTGGGTCAAAACAGAAAATTCCATACTGTTTTCCATAATGGTTGTACTAGTCTGCAATCCTACCAACAGTGGACTAGAGACCCCTTTTCCCCACACTCTCTCCAACATTCGTTGTTTATTGCTTTGTTTATGATAGCCATTCTCACTGGCGTAAAGTGGTATCTCATTGTGGTTTTAATTTGCATCTGTCTGATAGCAAGTGATATTGAGCATCTCTTCATGTGTCTCTGGATCCTCTGTATGTCCTCCTTGGAGAAGTGTCTGTTTAAGTCCTTTCCCCATTTTTTAATTGGGTTAGTTATCTTGTTAGAGTGAAGTCTTGTGAGTTCTTTGTATATTTTGGAGATTAAACCTTTGTCTGAGGTATCATTGGCAAATATGTTTTCCCATACAGTTGGTTGTCTTTTTATTTTAATGCTGTTTTCTTTAGCTGCGCAGAAGCTTTTTATTTTGATGAGATCCCATTTGTTTATTCTTTCCTTTATATTCCTTGCTCTAGGGGACATATCAGTAAAAATGTTGCTGCGTGGAATATCTGATATTTTCCTTCCAATGTTCTTCTCTAGGACTTTAATGGTGTCACTGCTTAAATTTAAGTCTTTTATCCACCTTGAATTTATTTCAGTGTATGGTGTAAGTTGGTGCTCAAGTTTCATTTTTTTGCACAAAGCTGTCCAGTTCTCCCAACACCATTTGTTGAAGAGGCTATCTTTACCCCATTTTATGTTACTGCCCCCTTTGTCGAATATTAATTGACTGTAGAGAGTTCGGTTTATTTTTGGGTTCTCTGTTCTGTTCCATTGGTCTATATGCCTGTTTTA
>NW_028095946.1:0-660 GCF_014824575.4 Sturnira hondurensis
GCTTGGCGAGACTGTTATTTGTCAATGATCTCTAAGGTAATTAAAAGAAGGGCCATATTCAAAGTGAAGTCTATGATTCCCAGTCTAGTGTTCTTTCTATTTAGCCATAATCGGCGAAGTTATTTCTCTCTTTGGTACTTGATATAAGTTGACTGAATCGTTGTTACTTTACAGAGTTAAATTTCAAATACACTAATGCTCAAATAACTCTATTTAGCTGAATAGACTTATCCAAGTAGTTATATTTGTCTTTATTATAATGATGATATTGAAAAAATTACATTTGCACCTCTAACATGTGACTCTAACATGTGACATGGATAGTAATAACTAAACCCAGTCTTCTCACTGACTTTTGGGGAAACCAGGCAACGCATTGAAGGGCTGCACTTTGATACAGGTGGAATGGTCCTTAGAGGAAACAAATTGTTCAATTTGAGAGTTACAGAAAGAGTTATCATTATTCAACATATGATTTAAACTGTATAAATCACATATATTCTCATGATATTATGGGCAAACCTGCATGGCTGAGGTGGAAAAATGTAGTTGAACAGGAAAACCTATGTGAGAGACTGGAGAAAGAAGCATAAAGAGACCTGATGGTGTGTGTAAGAGCTGCCAGACTGCCCTAATAACCTAAGGCGCCAAGGAAGGTTA
>NW_028095947.1:0-2684 GCF_014824575.4 Sturnira hondurensis
CTCCACCTAAAGTGGCAGGTCCCGCAGCGAGGAGGCACGGCAAACGCAGGCTGCCCTGGCGCTCTCCCTGGAATGGAAGGCAAGCCCTGCGGCAGCCTGCCTGGCTCGGGGAGAGGAGTGACTGAGGCAAATGTCCTGAGGCACAGCTGGGCAGACGGCTTCACGGCACGGCTGTGCCTACCACACTCCTGCACAAATGCAGTGGCTTCATGGCAATGACTTGTGTCTCCGGACCTCCTCGTGGGGGCCGCCGGGGGCAGTTCTTACACTCTGGGTCAAGGGGTGTCAAACGCCTTTTCACCTCGGACCACATCAGCCTCGTGGTTGCCTTGAGAGAGCCAAATACAATTTTAGGACTCTATAAGGTAACTAACTGCTCCTTAACAGTTAAGCATGAGCTCAGTGCTGCCACCGGGCAGAAGCAAGGTGCTGGGCCGGATACAACAAGGTCAGGGGTTGGATTCAACCACCTGTGCCCTAGGTGGTGTCTGTGGGGTGAGGCTGCAAGTACCTGGCAGGGGGTGGGGCCCCTAAGTGGTCTGAGACCTTGACCTTGGCCCCCTCAGCCCAACATCTCTGGCCTGGGTTCATCCTCCCAGGCAGCTCTTCACACCTGCTTCCCTAGCAGAGCCACCTGGATGTCCCACAGGTGGCTGCTGGGCCCGCACCAGCCTGGTGTCCACCGCAGTAGTCCACTGTCAGTGAGGCTACCAGACCCACCCTGATTCAGACACTCCGGTGTTTGACGGGGGAGGGGCAAGCAGGGAGTGGAACACACAGGCAGGAGACACTGCTGGGGACATCACTGGAGACCCTCTACCACAACAGGACACTGGAGTCCCCATCTCCCCTGAAGCCACTTCAGTCCGAATCTCTTCAGCCCTGGCCCGAGGAGTGGACACTGGCGCTCGTCCCCTGGAGACAGTGGCAGGGTGGGATGGTTAAGGGCCGGGCAGGCCACGAAGCCGGGAGGAGCGGCGTCAACCCCAGCCCTGCCACTAACATGTCCGTCACCAAGGCAACTCACTTCCTCTCTGCTCCTGACAGTCTCTACCACAACCGAGGGTGAAGATGCGCCACAGGTTTTCATAAGGATTAAGTAGGTTAATACACACAGAGCATTTGAGAGAGTGCACGGTGTGGGGTTACTCCTCGGGTTAAAGCTTTTATCCCCAGCCGGAGGGTCACAGCCAAGGCACAGGAGGACCGGACCGCCCTGCCGCATCCTGCACCAGGTCTTCACTGGCTGGAGGTGGAAGAAGCGGCGGCTCTCTGACCACGCTTACTCCACCTCGGCCTCTGCGAGAGATGGGGAGGAACAACTTGGGGACCCAGACACATCCAGAAGGGCTGGTCTGTGACCACCGTGAAACCCCAGTGACCTTGAACTACATGTGACTCAAGCCCTGTGCTGAGAGCTCTGCCCACACCCCTCTATTTAATCCTTGTCACCACGACGGGAGTCGGCGGGTGCATCCAGCACAGGTTGGGTTCCCCATGCCCGTCTGTTTCCTGGTCCATAAGTGGGAGACCACCAGCCGCTGATCTGGGGGGATGATTAAAGGACACAAAGCCTGGATGCACCTAACAGTCCTCCAACTGAGTCCCCACCCACCTCACCTGCACCTCCCTGTCCCCAAATTGTCTAGCT
This sequence comes from Sturnira hondurensis, assembly GCF_014824575.4. Taxonomy (NCBI): domain Eukaryota; kingdom Metazoa; phylum Chordata; class Mammalia; order Chiroptera; family Phyllostomidae; genus Sturnira; species Sturnira hondurensis. The sequence goes on from NW_028095947.1 coordinate 1,652, forward strand.
GTTTACTTCTGTTTAGCTAATGTTTAGTTCTACTACACATACCTTCCTATCTAACACAAGCTCTTCAGGTATTTGGGGGAAAGTGTGTGAATTCAAATCCGAAGAACAGTGATGCTGTTACCACCCCTTAGTGAGGACGGAGCCAAGGCTTAGAGATCAAGCGGCTGGTCCAGGTTCACTTGGCTACAAATGGCCCAGGGGAACTCCAACCCACTTATCAAAAGCTTGACCTCTAGCAACTACCTGGTGCTGCCTGCGCAGAGCGAAGGGCCACGACCTCTTCAGTGTCACCCTGACCAGGTCAGAGCTGTCGGTCTGGCTGAGGCTCACAGAGCTGCCTCTCCACAGTGATGACCCAATGTCCCCGCCTCAGCCTCAGGCACAGATTGAAATCCAAGACCACCTGTGCCCCTCTGCTTGGCTTTTTACACATTTTCCCCCCAGCTGACACTACGCATTACAACGTTCGATGACCTTTAAATTAAAACCCTCTCGATTCTTCTCAAGTGCAAGGTAAGAAAATGTCTGTCCTCCATGAGGAAACAATTCATTTTACTAGCAGATGAGAACTGCGGAAGCCACCACGACTCCTTGCTGGCTTCGGCTACCGGGACACAACCTTGCATTCGGCGGCAGGGGCTGCCTGGGCCTAGTGTCAGCACGCCTATGGAGAAGCGTGGGGACCTGAGCCCAGCCGGCCACCCCTCGAGCCTCAGGCCCCCGCTGCACAAGCGGGGGCACCGATGCCCCCTGTGCAGGACTGTGGGGGGGCGGGGCTCACCTGAACACCCATGGGCAACGCCCACCTAGGATCGGGCCCATGGAAGAAAGGCACAGTGTCAGCACCCTCCATCCTTCATTACCCCATGCACTTTCTTCTCCTTTTTCTCCCTACAACTCTCCCCAACCCCCAAAACAATATCTGGCCCTAGATGGTTAAACTCTTGTTTTAATGAATCTGTGTTTAACATAATACACATGTGTTTTCTTACAGGTGGCTTCCAATCTTTTCGGAACTGTATGTAGCTTAAAT
>NW_028095948.1:0-551 GCF_014824575.4 Sturnira hondurensis
ATGTCTTGATGTACCCAGGTGAAATTCAGGTTTTCACAGACTCCGAGGCCATGGAATAACTACAGTCCTCAGAGCTTGCTTTGAAAGCCAACTGCATACATCTCTACTGGGCCAGAAGTAGAAACTGAACACTTCTATCTCCAAATTTGGTTTTTACCCCAAAGGCTGCCCTGTGTTCTCCACCTGTTTAGCCAATTTTCCCATCCCTTTTGTAGTCTGACTACCACACACTCCAACTACCTTCAAGAACCAAATCCCCAAACCCTCTTTGTGTGCATTCATTGTGTCCCTTTCCTACAACATTTTATTGCCTTCCAGACTCCTAGCACTCCACAGAATGCTCATTTTCATCTCCCCTTTTTCTCATGTCTCCTACCAACCTGTACATCTGATGCTTCATTTTTTTCCCATTTTCAGAGAACGAATCTATCTCCAAGACATTTCCCTCTCCCCCCTTTCTTCATGTGTGTCCAAACTTGGGAAAATACCACTCCTACTTCAATACACCATGTCCATATGTCAGACCCTCACTCACTTTTTAGCCTTATCCT
>NW_028095949.1:0-1257 GCF_014824575.4 Sturnira hondurensis
CTGGTGTCTTATTTTCATAAATGCTGGGGAATTGTTGGTTGGGGAATTGATTGCGCTGTTCTTCTGTAAATCTGCCAGGATTTTCCCCCAAGTGTAGGAGAACTGGAGTCGCTCTGTCCTACTCCGCCGCCATTTTCTCTCTCTTCAACTGGTATATTCTTAAGTTCATTACTTTATTTGAGACTGATAGATACTATGAGTGTTAATTTAGCCCTTATATTTATCTTTACACAGTCCTGAAATTTTTTCTTTATTTTTATTGTTGATACCATTGTAGATGTCCCCATTTGCCCTTTCTCACCCTCCTCTGAGCCCCTGTTCCACCTCAGTTTCGAGTGTTTCCTTCCCTGTTAATCTTTCTAGTGCTGTTACGAATTGATTGTTGAGGCTTTCTGTGAAAGACATTCTGAAACAGGTGTGATACACCTGCTGTTTTCAGACAACTGATCGTCAAGGAGTGTGCATAGCCACCCATATTTACAGAAATAAAAAAACTAGGAATGACAGAAGGTTTTTAAAGAAAGTCTCAGAGACCCAGATAGCACCGAGTAAATAGATGTGTGTGAATTTGTATTAGTGAATAGTGAATGGCACACAATTTCTTTTATCTCTTACTCTCTCATCATTAATGGCTAGTCTGTTGAAGTTGTGTACTGTTTTGTTTCTTACTACAAGCAGTGGTGTAAAAAATTTGGAGAATTGTAAGATTATATGTATTTTGTAGTATTGCCTTTCCTTGGGAGGATATAGAACATGAAGAGTTGGCTAGCAAAATTTTCTGATCAAAGATATTGTTATGTAGTTTTGTTTAAGACTTAGAAGCACAAGCCAAATACCCTGTAATGAAATTTTGGAGGGAATGAACCTTGTGCACATAGTGCTTAGAAATTGATTGATCATTGGCAGTACTGTGTCATTTATCATTTAGTGCTTAAGAACATGGGCTTTGGGGACTATCTTTGTGTAGCTCCCTGACTCTACCATTTTTATGAGTTGTGTGACTTTGAACAATTACTTAAATGTTGTTTTTGCAGTTTCATTTCTAGGTTAAAAACCCTATGCCTAGGAAGTGTTTGGAATATTCATTGTATTGCTTGTGATAGCAAAAAGAGTTGGAAACAGTAAAATGTCTTATGATTGTATTGGATAAATTGTGGAATGTGGCAGGTAAAACAAACAAGAGACAAGTATCAACAGGAATATATATGTTGGTGGGATTGCAGACTGGTACAACCATTATGGAAAACAGTATGGAAT
>NW_028095950.1:0-759 GCF_014824575.4 Sturnira hondurensis
GAGCACCGCCCGCCGCTGTTGCACTTGTCGGCCGCGGGCTTGCGGGGGTCCCGGGGCGGCGGGCGGGCGTGGGGCGGGGCTCCCGTGCCTACTGCCGGGCGGGAACGCCGAGTCGCCACCGGCTCTGCCCCTGCTCCCCTGGCTCAGCGCTCTCCACACCAAGGCCGCCCCGTGAATTAAGTAGGAGAGGCAGCTGAATATCATCTAAATTCATTAAGGGAGCAAGTCCTCCCAACCCAAAGCAAGCGTGCTCACCGCCACTCGGCGGCCCCCACGGCCCCCGTGAGCTGGTGCGGTCCTGTGGCATAACCAGACCGGCCCAGGGACCCACGGCAGGGGCCTGCAGGAGGTCACCCTCTCTGCCTTCATGGTACGCTGCTCTGGGTCTCCATGAAGGGCGCTGTTCTTCTTGGCACCTCGCAAACAAGCCCTTCCTTGGGCCGGCACACCTGACCAAGAACAGGGTCCCCAAGATGCTGCCTGCCGGTCTATCCGTGGCAGCAGGGCTAGGGAAGGAGGGTGCACTGTGGGAGGAAACGAGTGGGTGGGGGGGCGGGAAGATGTCCACCACGAGGCAGGAGAGGGCCTGGCGGCAGTGGAGGGTACAACCATGGCGTGGGTGGGGTGGGCTTTAGAAATGTGTTGAAAAGAATAGGGGATCTTACACCCCACTTCCAGTTTCCTTCCTGGCGAGGCTGACCTTTCCTGCAGTCCGAGATGTGGGGTGACCCCAGCTCTCCCAAAGGTGGTGTATGTCTG
>NW_028095951.1:0-1794 GCF_014824575.4 Sturnira hondurensis
CAGATGGTTTCACAGGAGAATTCTACAAAGCATTTAAGGAAGAACTAACCCCGATTCTTCTCAGACTATTCCAAAATATCCAAAATGATGGGAAACTACCGAACTCTTTTTATGAAGCCAGCATAATCCTAATTCCAAAACCAGATAGAGACATAAAGAAAGAAAACTTCAGGCCAATATTACTGATAAACATAGACGCTAAAATCCTCAGTAAAATATTGGCAAATCACATCCAACAATACATCAAAAAGATCATACACCACGACCAAGTGGGATTCATCCCAGGGATGCAAGGATGGTTCAATATTTGTAAATCAATAAATGTAATACATCACATAAACAAAAGCAAAGACAAAAACCACATGATCATATCAATAGATGCGGAAAAAGCTTATGATAAGGTACAACACCCATAAAGGTACTCAGCAAAGTGGGAATAGAATGAGCATTCCTCAATATAATAAGGGCCATATATGAAAGACCTACAGCCAACATCATACTCAATGGGCAAAAACTAAAAGCTTTTCCACTAAGATCAGGAACAAGACAAGGTTGTCCACTTTCACCACTTCTATTTAATATAGTATTGGAAGTTTTAGCCTCAGGGATCAGGCAAGAAAAGGAAATAAAAGGCATTCAAATTGGAAAGGAGGAAACAAAACTGTCATTGTTTGCAGAGGACATGATAGGGTACATAAAAAATCCTATAGACCCTACCAAAAAACTGCTCGAACTAATAAATGAATTTGGCAAAACAGCAGGTTACAAATCAATATCCAGAAATCAAAGGCATTTTTGTATACTAACAATGAATCAGCAGAAGCAGAAATCAAGACCAAAATTCCATTTGATATAGCAAAAACAAAAATAAAATACCTAGGAATAAATCTAAAAAAGACCTGTATGCAGAAAACTACACAACAATGAAGAAAGAAATTAAGGAAGGCACAAACAAATGGCAACATAGACCGTGTTCATGGATTGGAAGAATTTACATCATCAAAATGTCTATACTACCCAAAGCAATTTACGGATTCAATGCAATACCCATTAAAGTACCAATGGCATATTTCAAAGACATAGAACAAACACTTCAAAAATTTATATGGAACCATAAATGACCCTGAATAGCAGCTGCAAATTTGAGAAAGAAGAACAAAGTAGGAGGGATCACAATACCTGATATCAAACTGTATTACAAGGCCACTGTAAAAAAACAAAAACAGCCTGGTCCTGGCATAAAAACAGGCACATAGACCAATGGAACAGAACAGAGAGCCCAGAAATAAATCCAACTCTGTACAGTCAATTAATATTCAACAAAGGGGGCAGTAACATAAAATGGGGTAAAGATAGCCTCTTCAACAAATGGTGTTGGGAGAACTGGACAGCTACCTTCAAAAAAGTGAAACTCGAGCACCAACTTACACGATACGCCAAAGTAAATTCAAGTTGGATAAAAGACTTAAATATAAGCCGTGGCACCATTAAAGTCCTGGAGGAGAACACTGGCAGGAAAATATCAGATATTTCACACAGCAACATTTTTACTGATATGTCCCCTAGAGCAAGGAATATAAAGGAAAGAATAAACAAATGGGACCTCATAAAAATAAAAAGCTTCTGCATGGCTAAAGAAAACAGCATTAAAATAAAAAGACAACCAACTGTATGGGAATACATATTTGCCAATGATTCCTCAGAGAAGGGTCTAATCTCCAAAATATACAAAGAGCTCACACAACTTCACTCTAAGAAGACAATTAACCCAATTAAAAAATGGGGAAAGGACTT